>NW_021683643.1:479320-480856 GCF_001412515.2 Diachasma alloeum | reverse complement strand
CCCCCCCCCCCCCGTCATTGCGAATGCTCCTCCCCCTGATTCCCCAAAAAAAAGCCAAATTACCTGAAAGTCTGGCGAGGAACCTGAGCATGCCAGCGGCAGAGTACAGGCACCGCGATGCACTCCTAGCGACGAGAATTCCCCCTGCTACAGGCATGTGTGTACCTCCTTCTTCCCCCGTATCTCAGCGTCTCCTCCTCCCTTATATACAATTATTCTCTTTTAATGTGCCCGAAAGAGCCCTCGAACACACACACACACACTGGGGAACAATCACCAGACCATTCCTCATAAAACAATCATATTAAAAGAAATCTGGCCACAAAAAAAACAAAAAAAAAAAAACTCCAATAAATAATCGATCACTCCGCGCACCTTTCTTAGGAAATGCACCCAAATCTAACGACAAAGTTCTCTCGTTTAGTCCTAATCCCGTCTTCCTTCATTTTCATTCACTACTTTGTGCTTATTTCCTCGATTCATCGGGATAAACCTGGATGAAAATCCTTTCCACCGAGGACTTCAGGTAATCCGTTCCCACATGCATCAAGGTGGCAATTTAATCCGTGTCAATCAACCTGCGATTGACATTACCATTGATTCATCGATTCTCCAGTGATCAATTAATTCCAGATAATGAAAGAAAAAAAAACAAAGGTAATCGAGGGACAATGAATAACAGGGCCCTCGGGGCCCTCCCACAGCGCTTCCCCGCACTCCTCCAACCCCGTGGACAATCAAATATTTGTTATTCAGTGCTAGAATTAATAATATCCTCCCTTCAGCCACGAACTACGTGCAAACTAAGCCCGTGCGTAGACCAGCCACTCCATTGCTTGTTGGACACGAGCGCCATTGCCACATCTCTGCCACTCGACTTCTTTTTATGTTTCTCCTTTATTTTTCTTAATCCTCCTCCCTCCCTCACAATCCGTCAAATCCCACGTCGATTACAGATTCACGTTTTATCAATGAAACACTGTGTGCGCCTCTCATTTGTTCACTCCCTCGTACGAAACAATTAAACCACAACTCGACGGAATAAACTCAGCGCAAAAAAAAAATGAAGAAATCCACAATCAACAAGCACACATTGACTCGCCTCACAAAACTCATCCGGTTCCAAGTGGCTGCAATGTTCCTCGCGTCAAATGATCATTATCATCGGACATTCAGACGTAAAAACCACATTATTCCACTAGTGTTGTTGTTTACGTTATTATCCACCGGGATATCATCCGCGTGTTTACTGTCGCCGGCGTTGTGTTTGCGGGATTATTCGGGGGGAAAAATAAGGGAAAATAAAATAAAAAAAAAAGAAACGTGAAAACGTGTCGGATGGGTTGGAAATGAATAAGAGGGGCTCCGTCCAAGTACACGTCAACGAGCGAACTGAGGTGAGCATCTGCCGCTTGAGGTCTTCTCGCCGTGAGCTGTGCTCTCTGCCGCCTCGTACGTTTTGGCGTTTGAGTTTTGCCTTCTCCTCTCTCTGTGTGCTCGTTAATGGATCGCTGTCTCGGTCTCTCGTGCCTGCCG
>NW_021683643.1:440969-479295 GCF_001412515.2 Diachasma alloeum | reverse complement strand
GGGGCGGAGGGGGAGGGGCTACTTTTCTCTCTTTCGCTCACGGGCAACGGCGGGTCCGAGGGCCCCCGACAGAGGCCGACGTACGTTGGAACACACCGGTGTCTGTTACCTCTGTCTCATTTTCACTCGTTATTGTCACGCAGTTTCTCGCCACTTTTCCAATCCGTCTCACTCACTCCTGATGGACACACGGCACCCGCCAATGAATGGACGAATCGGCGATCTCGGTAGGGAGACCCACAACCCATGCTTTCAACCATTTCGTTGGGACACGACTGCCTACGGAGGCGCACGAACATAACCGATGGGGTTTGGTGTGGGATTTGTATGTGGAAAGGTGAATGTGTGGGTTTGGATTGTGGGTGCACATGCACGCACTTCCCGCATTACAGCACATGATTCTCTTTAATAAAATTCTATTCTTCGGTTTTTTTGGGGGAGAGAGGAGTTTTGTTTTGTGGGGGGAGGGGGTGGTGGCAATGATCATTCTTCAGGATTTCGGAATTTGGGAAATTCAAATTTTTTTCAATTTTTTGGGCAGTTTTGAGCTTTGGGAAGACGGATTTTTTGGGGGGATTTGGGGATCGAGTATACGATTTGAGGGATTAAAGGGGAATTTGGGGAAAGGGGAAATGGCGGTGGGTTTATTTACTATTGTGGGGGATTACGGGTTTGGCGCTTGGAACACCTGGGGGAATCAATGGGATTGGAATTGGAAAATCGGGGGAGGGGCGACATCTCGCGGGGGAAGTGGGAAGTAGTTACCTGGAGTTTCTGGAGGGTAAGGAAAGCTACGGAGAGTATCGATCAATAATCAGGTCGGAATATGTGATTTTTAAATTCTCTTCAGGTGGAGTTCTTTCGTCTTTCAGGAGGATTTACTTTTGGGATGATTTTTACAAAATGTGGATTTTCGGTGGTTTGTCAATTTTGAATATTTTTTTTGGAAATTAAGGGGATTTGTAATCAGCGATTGGAAATTGTAAAAAAAGGAGTGGTCTCGTCACTGATGGCAAGATCAGCCCAATTTTGTAATAGTGGGTATTCAGATTTAATTGGGAAAAACGTCTTCGACTTTGAAGACGTGAGAAACCAACCCAGTTCAGATCCTGAGCACTTCAATTTTTTTCATTTCATATATCCCTTTTTTTGAGAATTGTGGAGTAAGGGAATAAGGACTGATGGTTTTGTTGTTGATTTACAGTCTTCAAAATTTGTGGCTGAAATTTCTGGTACAGTTTTTGAAAATTGTTATCACATTGTACTTTTACTAAAATTTCACGGAATTTCGGCGCTTCGCGCAACGTACTTCAAACTCGACTTTTGCACGTTGTGATAGAACAAATCGAACTATATTCTAGAATAGGGAAAAGCGAACAGTCATCTTCAGTGATGACATCGCCTGGAAATTTGGCGTGGATTGACATTATTTATCATTGAATCTGAGTGTGTTTTTAGGTTGACTTCGAAATTGTTTGTCATACGATTGATGAGATCGTGAATCATTTCTATGTTGGATGTATTCACTGAGAGAAAAATCTGAAGTTTATTTTCTTATTGTAAATAATAAGAAAATAGTTGAGGCATTTTGGTGAACGATGCGATTTTTTTTTGTATGTGGCACATAACATTATAGTAACTTCACAAGCGTAATTTTTGCAAATCAAAATGCAGTTAAACTAACCAAAGTTCAAAAGCAACCACGACAAACCTATCGTGAGCAGAACTATAAAATAGTTGCAATGACTACATTCCATTGTAGTAATTACTTCTCCGGCCATAGTTACCGTTACCCATGAAAAATTGTTGAGGACTTTTTGACTATAATTCGATGGTGATGTAATATAGTCAGAAGAATTATGTTTTTCTCTCAGTGTTGCAGAGGGAGAAAATCGGGGTGCAGTAGATATTATTTTATATTGTATATTGCGGGTGCTTGAACCGCAGTTTATCGGGCCCAATAAAATTATTTGATTAGAAAAAAAAATTGTTAATCAATGGAATGAAGATTAAAATATTGAAATACTTGAATGATTGAAATACTTGCTCCCAGAATTCTATTTTGAATAATAAAAATCATGAATAGAAAACCTGACGTTTTATTCTGTTCTATTGACCCTCTCAGTTCTTCCAATGTTCAATGATTCAATCAAAATCCCAGAGAGTAACTAAAAAAATCTCAGCGATAATGGTAGCAGGTCGTGGACACCGGCGCGCGAACGAATCGCGCGCGGCGAAGCATTTAAAAATATCCGGGAGTTATCGAAGCATCTCGGCTCACCTGCCGCCTTGGAAGTGAAACATCTGCGAAGCAATCTCTTCGAATTTTTCCCCTTTTCATTTTTTTTTCACTGTCTCGTGAATTATGGTATATCCACTGAGTGACTGCGCATCGTCGACTCGTGAGCCTTCTCGAGCATAGAAATTAATCAAGCTCGGGGGGGGGAGGGCTCCCCTCAGCTCCACCGATGGTGAACAGAATCGGTTGGCATTGGACTGTCGATCGAGTTGACTGATTTTGCGCTGACGAAATCCGCGGAGGCATTTTCACACTTGAAGTTCCAAGTGGAGAGTCTTGGAATATTTTTATCGACTGTAATTTTTTATATTCCGCAATTTCTTGAACGATTTATTGTAGACTAGATGTATAGCCAGGCTTCGCCCGGGCAGCATGAGATGAAATTGCACACCAGAATTTTTGGGAATTCCTGCAATAAAATAAAAATCAATGATTTCGACTTTTCTAGAAAATTCGAGAATATTCTCTATTTCTTTGGAAAACCCTCAAATTTTCTTGACTTCTGGGGTATTCTAGAAAATTTTAAAACATTGAGATATTTTTTTTTAATTGCAAAACTTCTCAAAAATCCTGGTATTCAATTTTGTCTTATTCTGCCCGAGTGAAGCCGGGCTACAGAGCAAGTTAAACAGAATTTGAAATTAAAATGCTCAATTGGAACAAAAAATAATTGTTCTACAAAACCCCAGAATTCCTTCGAATTTTCTAGAAAATACATGAGTTTTTCCCGAATTTTTTGTCAAACTTAAGATTTTATCGAATTTTGTCGAAAACCTGGAAATTTCTTCGAATTGTTTAGAAAATCCGAGCATATCCTCGAACTTTGTAAAAATCTCAAAAATATTCTCGAAACTCGAGAATATTCTTGAATTTTCCAGACAGCTTTTTACGGTGCATACTAAACTAAGCAATAATTTACAGTCTAAAGACGATTCTAAACCCTAAACTATGTAATAGCAAAAATACAATTGAAATCAATTCAGTCATTTCTGCGTGAATGGCGGCCGAAGAATGAGTAACAGATTTAATATATTTAAAAAGATGAATGGACATGTGAAAAAATTTAATCGACAAACCTCGCGCTCTGTCTAATAATTTTCATGAAATTTCTATTGTAACTCTATAATAATTTTATTAGAGTTCTATTAGAAATTGTATTGGTTTTCTTAAAGAATATTTGATATAAAAAAGTCCGTAGACCTTGATTTTTTAAATTAATTTATCCTATTGAGATCATGGATGCAGGACAATCAATAAAGATGGAATTTTCATTCACTTTGTTCAGTTGTCTATTAATTAATTTTCTAAATATTCCTGGCAGGAATTCCTTCAGGAATACATTTCATCCCAAACCTAATTGAATTACCTTTCAAAATCAATAAGTAACTCCATAAAATAGTAAACATTTTATGGAAACCAATGTATGAATAATATTATTAATAAAGCGCCTTCAATTAAGAATAATTTTATCAAAATAAAATGAGGTGAAATAAGCAATAAATAAAAAGAATAGGAAATAAAATGAGCACGCCCTCGGGACAGAGAGAAATGATCGCACATGAAGATAGCCGAGAGGTAGCAAAACAGCAAATACACAACAATATTTATCATTAACTATTTCCAATTGTTGTCACTCACAAAGACCTAGTTTTTCCAGAACAGCACCCCGACAATAGTCCAATGTAACAAAACCGAGAGAAAAGTCCACGAAAAAAAACGGTACATCGAATTCCAGATAAATGTACAATAATTTCCTGCCTCGTTGCGATTAATTTACGAAACCCGTGAGAATGTCCCAAGGTTTCTGAAGCCCAACTCAGTGACACGAAGGAGGAAGTCCACATTTAGTGGGCTAACTGTTAAACTTTAATGTTCCTCCTCCATTCTTTTTACTTCCCATTTCATCAGGTACAACGCCACATGAGCCATTCCCAATAAACGCCACCGCTGATATTCGATCGGAGATAAGTCACGCGTTTCAGTTTCTCAGTGCCTATAAAACACACGCTTTCGCCAGTATTTTATGGACCATCGATCGTTAAATTAGAGTCTACGAAGAAGCTCACTGGCATTACGATGGCAAATGCAGCGCAAATAGTAGGGGTGCTTCCATAATTTTACTTTGCCAATACCAGCCACAGGAAGTTGACAATCGATATTATCCGTTTCGTTGCGGTTTACGTTTGGGCGATAGTTTCCACGCAATTCTACAAAATTTCCATTATTTGTATGAATACATTGTTAGAAAAAAAATTACATATCATGGACAGTTGACTACTAATTTTCAGTACAGTGACACTGAATACAATTTAGGGGAACAAAATCATGAAATTTAAGGTTTCACTGAAAATTCGGTGAAAAAAATTTGATGTCCGAAAAAAAAATACCTGAATTGAGTATAAAATATTCAAGTCTATGTTGTACTGAATGGGGGGATGGGTATTTCAATTTGAAGATGATTTTTTTGAATCAGGCCGGGTTGCAGCAACCCCTCTTAACTGTAAGATAAGGGTCAGGCACTAAGGGTCAAAAAGTGGAGGTTAAAAAATGAGGCTCAGAATATTAGGGTCAAGACATTCGGGTCAGAATATAAGTCTTATATTATGCTTGATCACCGTTTTTAGCCCTTATATGACCCTCATTGCCTGACATCCTCTTTTTTAACCCTGACATTCTGACCCTCATTCCTTTACCTTTACATTCAGGGCCTCATTTTTTTACCCTTATATTCTCACACTTAGTATCTGACCCTTATATTACACTTGAGAGCGCTTAGTACAACCCGGACTGATACGAAATGATCATCCTCGAATTGAAACACCCATCCCCCATTCGAGTATAAAATATACTTGAATCAAGTATATTTTATTCTTCAATGAGGTTTCCACACCGATATACATATACATATACTACAGCAGAAACCGGCTAGTACGTGAGCGGTTTGTTTATGCATATACTTGATTCTGGTATAAAATATACTCGATTCAAGTACACGGAGAGAAATTTTCTATAAAAATTCTAGTACGAGTACTGAAAAAAATCACAATCAACCGGCTGTGAAAAATTCTAGTGCTGTTAAGGTAAAATTTCTTGGTATTTCTGGTAAAATTTCTGGGGATTTCTGTGAAATTTTCACAGAAATACGGAGAAAAATTCACGTTTTCTCCAATAAAATTTCTAGTGCCGGCACTAGATTTTGAGGATAACTCCGCCACAATTCCGTGAACCTAATTATCGTCATGTAAATATTCCCATGTTAAACAAGACAACAATAATCGAAGAATACCAAACAGCATGAAAAATCCATACCGATCAATATATAAATATGTATTGTGTGAAAACAGAGGGGAAACCGTAGTTACAATCATGATTATTGACCGGTTCGTCATCACAGACGCGATTACAATATAAATTCGGCATACGCCATGGCAGGGTGAGAATGGCGCTGTAATGTCATAAGCAGGAAGTGGAAAAGGAATAATCGAGGATTTGGGCGTTATCGAGGGGTTCCACTTAAACTGACATACGTGAAGCCTGAAAGAATGATTCGATGGGCCGATTAATTATTCACATGCCTTTGTACACGTAGATATGCCAGGGCTTCCAGGGGGCGCAGGCGTGAGCCTCCTGGCTGTCTCCTGGCTCACCGCATCAGGTGGATACAGAAGACATAGAGTTACATTCGTCGATAGGCTCATCGATGCATTACCATGCTCAACCTCTGGGTTGTCACTGCAATTGCACTGAGTTTCTTCAGTTATTGCGCCGAGTCGCAGTCTCAGATCAAACTCTGTAAGTTTTTCAATTGATTATAGTCAAATCCTGCACCCGGAGAAGTGACAGTGTAAAAAATTAAATAAAAAGTCTAGCAAATTTTGTTGGATTTCTATGGAAAGGTTCAATAGAAAATATTCAATTGAAAAAAGCAATAGAATTCGATTTTTCTGTGTAACTTATTCTCTGCAGATATTTTCTAGAGAATTCTATTTTTCTTTTCTTCTCATCAAGAAAATCGAGCAAAAAAACTTGGAAATTTTGAGTCGAGGAAATTCTTTAGAAAATGTCTCAATAGAATAAGTTGTATAGAAAAATCGAATTCTTTAGACTTTTCTATAGAATATTTTCTGTTGAATATTGCCATAGAATCGGCTAAAACTACTGGAAAGTTCAATAGAAATCCAATAGAATTGTCTAACGAATTCGAGTTCAAATCCTGGTCGGGTAAAATGGTGAGATCTCACCATTTTAAAGTCTTGATCATCATCGCAATATACTCAACCGAGTCGGAGCGATGTAAAATAACAATAAAAAAAAATCGCTAGGTTTTTCCATTAAATTGCTTCATCCATAGAATTTGATGGAAAATTCTGTTGGATTTCTGCTGAACTTCTATTGATAATTCTATTAGTTTTTGGCAGATTCTGTTAAAGAATTCCGCAGGTTTATTCTGCGTTTTTTATAAAAAATGGCCAATAGAATATATTCTATAGAAAAATTCGTCTTTCAAATTTCATCTGTCGCTATAATTTTTCATGTTGAAACGTTTTCTGTAGAAATCCTTCGACATGAATTTTCCAATTTTTTTCCACTATTTTTTCTCTTTTGATCAAAGAAATCAAACGGAAAAAATTGGGAAATTTGAGCCGAGAATTTCGTATAAAAAATATCTTCATAGAATAAGTTGTATGGAGAAGTCGAATTCTATTGAGAATTTTCTATTCAACATTTCCATTGAACAACATCCAAAATTAATGGAAAGTTTAATAGAAATTCAATAGAATTTTCAAGCAAATCCGCTAGGTTTTTTAATGAACTTTTTTCGTACGTGACACTTTCGAATTAATTAAATCCCTTCATTTGCAATTTGTCGGTTAATCGAATCGATTTGAACGTTTTTTTGTTGGAACTTTATGAATTCTCAGAGTTATTTCAATGAATCATAACTTCTTTAATTATTTCCCTTTTCGGTTTTCTCGGACTCCAGTGGTTGTCGTGGAAAACTTAGACGACGGCGTCCTGAAGCTGCTTAACGATGTCATACCAGCTGCTGAGAAAGCACACGAGAGTGAGAAAGTTAGTGTGGATGTCAAGTCTGTGCAAGTTGATCGGCACAATGTTGAGGGGAGCTTCCAGCAAGGTAGAAATATCCTTCGTTCTTCGTTAATTTTTTTGAAGGAGAATCAGGTGGTGGAAAATTGAAGCCCATTCTTGGACGGATTCAAGAAAAAACCTTTTTTTTGTTTGATGTTGAAGTTTCGCAGAAATTACGAAAATTTCAGCGTTTCTAATTAGTTCAAAGTCTAATTAAATGTTCGAAACGTGAAACTCGAATCGTTGGATAGATATTTGATAGAAAAAATTGAATAGATTTTTATTCTTCCAGAATAATTATTCTTGTGAATTATTCTCATTCTTAACAGTGTCAAGTTAACCGATTCGCGAGCCCACTTTTTTTTGTTTACATATTTGGATTTTAATATAAATAATTATTCTTGTGAGATTTCTTTCTTAGCAAATTCTCAGGCATTAATTTTCCAAGTTTCTCTCGCTATATTTTTTGTTTCTCGTCAGAAAATTTATATCTAAGAATTCTTATAGAAGAACCTCAACAGAATGATTTTTCCGGTATGAACAAAAATGGCTTGAAATACGCCCGGCAAAATTACGTAATTTTTAATAAAATTAGTGCAAAAAACATAAAATTTTCCAGAGGAAGTGCTAGTTCTTCTACTAACTTTTTCCTTACGTGTGTAGGAAAGAAATGTTTGCGATTACGGTTTGCGATTTTCCAGTCTTGCAAACTTTATTTTCTTTATCTACTAATTTTTATAAATCTAGGAATGTTCGGATTAAGGATATCCAAGTACTTTGGCTATTTTTTCTCCAGCGAAGAACATAAGAGCTTTTAGTTGAGCCTCATTTGACCCTAACTTTCCGAACATTTTGCAATGATTGTATTATTCAAACTTTGCAGGTTTGAACTTGAATCTCGATATTGAACCGTTAGAAAATATTTTAAAAATCGGAAAAAAAATTAGAAAGTTTACTTTTGGAGAAAGATTGATGAAATAATTTAAAAAGTGCAATTTTAAAAAATTACGAGCATTTTCTACAAATAATTTATAAACAATTAATTTTCCACCATAAAAATCATAAAAAACCTAGGAAAGATTTTCCGAGGAGGCTGTATGCTCCGAGGTTGAGCATGGTGATTCGATTTGTTCGGAATCGCAACAAATTTATTCATATTCGTAATTTTATCAGAAATCGATTTCATGCCTAAAAAAACAACGTTTCCTTAAGTTTAAGCAATTTCAATTATTTATTGATAAACAACGAATGTTTAAAAAATAATAAATTCTGTGCAAAATGTAATTCGAGTGACGCTGAATATTCTTTTTTTTTTCAAACTTTTATCACGCAATTCAATTGACAAATTTGATGATTAAAAATGGTTGAATCTATCGTGTGATCTGTACCAAACTGTAAGTTACTTGGATATCCTTAAAACCTTAACCGATTCGAATCCACAAATGTCGGCGGTTAGCTTTCCGTTGGGTCCACGTGAGTGTTGGCCCTAGTGAATTATGCATTTCGAGTACTCCCCACTCGACTTCATGTTCTCCCGATACTGAACACGGAAAAATACGAATTTTACAAGACAGTCTTGTAATTCCAGGGACCAACGGTATAATAGATTGATTCACCATTAGATCCCCTCTTGGCCGAGGAAATAAACGATTCATCCAAAACATTTCATCATCCTCCTGCTCCCCTGATACCGCGCACGGTAAAATACGAATTTTACACGACCATTCTTGTGATTTTAGTATACAAACGTGCACTAAATTTACTCTAGTGAGAATAGAATATTTCAGAACATGGAGATCCCGGGAATTTCACTCATCTCGTGTTCTCCTGATTACGTGCACGGTAAAATACTAATTTTGCAAGACAGTTCCGTAATTCTGATGTACAAACGTACACTAAATTCGGTGGACCAGATTATTATACCCGGCGCTTATTGATTTCCGACCGCTTCGTTTGTCATGCTCTCCTGATACGTCGCACGGGAAAAGAAGAATTTTGCGGGAGCCTTGTGGGATTTAGTGCGTCGGTCTCGATATTTCGTCGCCACGTTGCTCTTACTGTCGGAGATGAGATTTTTAACGGGAGGCTACTGAGTTTTAAAAGTCGCGCGCTATTGAAACGAGATTTCTCATACATTGGAGATCGATTATATAGTCTAAAAAAGAATAATTAGTGCAAAAAAACCAATTGTTTTTTGTCGTTTACCCCGCTAACGCTTAAAATGTTGAAAATAGTCCAAGACCTCCAATTTTTGAGCTACAGAGGGTTTTTTTTTTTAATTTTTAGAAAAATATGTGCAATAATAATTAAGGATTAATTCTTTGAAATTCAACTCCTACACCGCTAATTTCGTTATTATTTTAATAAAAAATTGCACCATTCATGTAAAATCGCCGGAATAATATTTTTTAAAGAATCGATTATATATTTTCAATATTTCAAGCATAATTTTTCTGCCTACTTTACATGAATGGCGCCAATTTTTATATTAAACAAAACGAAATTAGCTGTGTAGGAGTCGAATGTCAAAAAATTAATTCGTAATGTTATTGTACACAGTTTTTCAAAAATTTTGAAAAAAAAAAACCTCTGTAGCTCAAAAATTGGAGGCCCCGAACTATTTTTAACATTTTAAGCGTCTGCGGGGCAAACGAACAATAAACAATTAATTTTTTTGCGCTAATTGTTCGTTTTTAGACATATATCATCGTTATTCAATGCATGAGAAATCTCACTCCAATATCCCACGACGATTAAAAATGGCACGAATTTCTCTCTGCGACAGCATCCCCAATAATTGTTCATTTGACGGATGAAAATGATTAAATTATTATTATTATTCAACGAATAATTAAAAAAAATTAATGTCCACTTAAAAACAAGCAACTCCCTTCTCTTATTATCAGAGAAGATGGGACGACTGAATTCATCAATAGAAAAAAATTTACCTCCACATTTGTGTCAATATTCTCTCGAAAATTGAAGTTCAGCATTGGAATTATTTTCAACTGATAGACACATTTATCTTCTTCATGTTTAATAAAAATTTTAATCCACCATTATGAGTTGAATATTCAGAAATCAGGTGGACAATATGCACCGAGCAATTAGATTCATTATATTTTGTTCCATTTTCCTCTATTTTTGTTTTCATTTTTGGAAATTTACAATTAGTGAAATATCAATTTAAAAATAAATCCCACAAAAATTCGTACATAATACCAAATTTGTTCACGTAATTCCTAATTTTTCCTAATTATCAGAAATTTGGGTTTTGTATGTGCTCTCACTAGTCTAACAAATTCCAGAATTTTCCTTGAACATGAAAGAAGCAGATTTTTAATAAATTGCATAAACAATTAATTTCGCGGAAATTAATTCTGATGAAATTGTGTCTTCGAAGTTTATTCCATCAAAAGCTCATATAAACATGAACCTCGGAGCATCTCCACATGATAAGATTGAACTCTAAACTCAGTAAACAAGAAAATTAAATTTTCGTCGCCTCAACGAACTTGTGACATGAAGAGCCCAACGAAGAACCCACTGGCCTAATTCATGAAATCAGAGAAGACAGAAGTGATGGGGATTGCTAAATGTGTTGATCAAATTGATTCGAATTGATTTCTGACCCTCTTTATCTGTCCAATTGAGCCATTTGACGATGCCCCCCTCAATGCAGCTGTTTACCCCGGATTACAATGTTCCAGTGTGCGCTGTACTCTTCGACGGCATCACCCTGGTGTTGGATATCACGTACACCGGGTGGGATAGGCTGCAGGCTCTAGCTCACAATAATTCGATTCTCTATTTGAGAACAGGTGGCTCAATTATCCCCTACGTTCAAGCCATTGATGACTTGCTTCTGAAGAAAAATGCGACAGACGTTGCGTTGATATTCGAGAATACACGAGGTCTGTTCATGAATCATTTCAGGAAAGCAAATTAACTTTAGTCTGGTCACCATACGCGATCCTGCGGCATGCTCACCGCCACGGGGATTCACCGCCGCGTTTTTTAGGCGCCAGCGTTGCAGAATTCACTCTGCACTGGCCGGTCGCGTTTAGCGAGTTTCCGGCAACGCCGCGTAACGCGGAATTTCATTTAACACCAGAAAAAATAATTCATCAGTTGGAAATAATTTTTTTTTTAATTGAATTTCGGGAATTATGTTTTGGTAAAAACTACTGTAATTTTTTAGACACTTCAATTGAAAAAGCCTAACGTAGAATTTTTCCAATTAAGGAAAACAACGCGCTGCGGAGTTCCCTCATATGGTGACCAATCTAGGGTTAACCAGTGTGATTTCATCAAATATCAGCGCACATTGTTCCGGCCATTTCGATAACATGAAATGGAACAAAATGAGCGCTCAGTTAATAATACTGATAAAAAATAATAAATAATAAAAAATAGACTTTCCAATTTTTTGCCAACTGGATTGAAAATTTTCTACTCAATTTTGAAAACACATAGTGATTAATTAGGCATGATTTTTTTGAAAAAGATCTGAATTTTCGGATAAAAATATTGACCAGTTTTTTTTAAACGCTTTCGGTGACGAAGGGCCATAGAACATTTCAGATGTAAATGTAGAGGTGTTCACCATCTTTTTCTGAGTTTTTAAATTTTCCTGTTGTAAAGTGAAAACTCTGATTTACACTTTTTATTTAATTTCCTCAAATTGAAGCGGAAAAAAGCTGTAGAAAAATTGTAAAACAGATTTCGATCGATACTTTTCTGAATTTTTCAATGAAAATGAAATGGAAGAAATAAAGTTGAGCAATATGTTCAGAGAAAATACAGGCCTTTCCCGTAATAACAACGCCCGATTAATCCATTTGCAAAAATTGACACCGTCTCAAAAAATGAATTGAAAAACTCCTTCTGTCTCATTTTGTTCCATTTACTCATATTATCGGAATCAGACAAGAAATCAAGATTATAAATTTAGAAGGAAACAACTTGTGTCGATGTTTGCATTCGTGGAATCGTCCACCAATATTTCCAAGATTATTGAGATGACGCATCAATTGCAGAGCTGAACGAGTCACTTTATTATCTCATCGGTAACTCGATAATACGATTAGTCGTCATTGACGATTTGTCCGAGGTGACAGTCGCTAGGATACGATTAATGAGACCGTCACCCTCGTATTATGCAATTTATTCCAGCACCGCTAAGATGGAAAGTCTCTTCAAAACGGTAGATAATTATTGTTATTCAAGATGACATGGTGAAATGCGTTGAAATAAAACTGCTGTTATAATTCAAGGCCATGAGTGGAGGATTGGTGAAGCGACATGGCATCTGGAATCTTGTGTTCACGGATATGAAATACAGGGAATTTCCTTACATTGCGGGTCCAGATACGTTGAACACGATGGTGGGAATTCTATCGATGAATCCGAGTGTTTGTTGTAGGCTGATTAGGGAATATCCGTGCACTTGTCCACATAATTTTGAAGTAAGTGTTGGGTTTCATGAAATTCTGTGTGTGACTGAATTAAAAGCAGAAAGTGCATTTATATCGCGCGGTTTCAGTTCATTCTTTTCGTAATTATGATAAAGGTACATTTTCATATTCATTCAAATATTCACCATGAATGAAGAAGAAAATGGGTATAGAGAACGGAATAATTTCTGGAAGAGACGATGCAGCAATTCATAATTGAATAATTAATTAATTAATTTTATAATTTTTAACGAAATTTATTCCAAAAAAATACATGAAAAATAATTTTCTTATGATAGGCCGTCGCCCGAGGGCCTTCAGCCAATAACCGAATATTTTTCATACGAAAATATTTCCACATGTGAAAGAAAATAAACAGAATTCGTACGGAACTTCTATTGGAAAATTTATTAGTTTTTTGTCGATTTGAATGCAAAATTCGGAATTAAAAAATTTATTAAAATTATATGGCCGAAAAAATTGATAAATTTAGATATTTTGCATTCTAATGTTGTATTCGGTATTATTTTTATTGAAGTCCGTGCACCGAGAGAAAGACACACACGTTGTCAAACAAGTCTTGTGTAGGCCAACAAAATCGCTAGTTGAAAATTGCCAAAAAAGAATTTGTTTGGTTCGAATTTGTGAGTCTCAAACATGAATAATTGTTCTGCTTTCGACAGCAACGAAATATTTGGCTCAAGAGGCGGATAATTCACACCAGACGGTGCCTTTTCAGGATGAAAATATCTCATATAGAGGAAAATTTATTAACAAATATTTTATCTCCAAGTTACAAGATTGCTATCATATCATTATTATTGTGTCATTTAAGGGTTCATTTCTTGTTTGTGATTATTAGACAGTCGAAACGAAAAACTACTATCCCTTGTTTCGCATAAAACAAAGATTTTTCGGGAGTAAAATACGTATGGGAGTATCGAATAACGAAGAAGTAGTGCAAGAAATGACATTTCTTGCGTGTACAGAGAATGCAATTTTTTTTTAACTACTAAATCTATTCTTGCGACAATAATTTTTCATTCCGGCGCACTCTCTGCACGTTTGGCACACAAAAATCCTTTTTTGATCATTTTCAAAAAGCTATTTTCTTGGCACAAGTAAGACTTGTTTGAGAACTTTGTCGTTTTTCTCTCAGTGTAGTATTGTGTTCGGTATTATTATATTTTTATTGAAGACCATGGACATAAATTTTATGCACAATTTTGTTTTCATCTATCAAATATCAACAGAATAGATGAAATAGGAAAATCGCAATCGATTGATTCTTTCCTGTGAAATATTTTTTGCGATTGTTTGCCTAAAAACCTCGCACAAGTTGACGAATTTTTTGTAGAAATCATTTCGGATAGGATTTATTCTCCGCTCTCTTTTCGCGTGTCTCTTTCGTATATAAAAGAATTAAGGAAAAATTACCACTCAGATTTTCCCAAAATTCTTCGAGAGATTGATTTTTCTGCTGGTTTCCACAATCACCCAAATCCAAAAATCAGGCATTGATGTGGAGCCCATAAAGGGTCAGTGTATAACTACAGATGAAAGTCCTACGATAGATCCTGAGAAGAATGCTACCCTCTGGACATTCTACACAACTTTGACCACTGTGAGTTCATTACTTTCATGAAGATAATCATAATGATCAAAAGGTGCACGGAGAGAAATATTCAATAAAAATTACGTATCTTTTCCGTAATTCCGGAACAAAATGTGGTTGTAGGAAATTTTATGGAACTGTCACGGAATTTTTCCAGAGCGTTCCGTAATTTTTACCTGAATCTCCTGTGAAAAATTACGATACCGTCACTTAAATTTTCTGAGTCGATTCCGTCATTGGTGAGCGAACTGTGAGTTCCGTAATTTTTACTGAACATTTCTCTCCGTGCACGGAGAGAAATATTCAATAAAAATTACCAGAAAAAAGACGTAAAAATTACGTTCCGAAACGTAATCTGGGAGCGAAGTAAAATTCAATAAAAAGTGTCAATCGTCACGTAAATTCTACGATCTGTTCCGTAAAAGTTACTCATCCGTCCGACGCCTCACGGCTAGCCATGAGTCACCGTGAGGAGGAGGAGATTTTAACAACACGGTCCGTAATTTTTCCGGAACTTTTTGTAAAAATTCTTAAACATCCAAGAATTTTCATGTTCTGATGCACAATAAGTCTTGAAGTTTCTGTTAGATTTTACAACTTCCAGAAAAATTATGTGACTTTTTCGTATTTTTTCGGTGACAGACCCGAAAATTTACTGAACGTTTCAGATTTATTCTCTTATATTCCTATAGAAATTCACTGAAAACGATTCTCGCTTGCGGATTACGTGAAATGTTCCGTAATTTTTCTTGAATATTTCTCTCCGTGTGTGTTGCGTCTTTTCAACTACACGACATTTCAATTAATTTTGCATTCCAATAGATAAACGTAACTCATTTCAAAATAACATTTCAGCTCATACACCAGTAATTAATATGATACTATGACTAACATTATTCTTTCCATGAACAATCGTGAAGATTACCCCCTTTCAAGCTATTTCGATGGTCTAAACAATTTAAAGATATTTAAATATTTAAACTGTTATAAATATTTACAAAAAAATAATAATAAAAATAGTAATAATAGTAATACGAATAAATAATGTAGAAATATTTATTTATTTTGTTACATATTTTTTTAAATTTAAAGATGTTTCGAAATAGATTTTCTAAAAATATCATTTGTTCATGATGTATTCGTTCAAGATTTGATAGTTCAAAAGACATGCATCTGATGAAAGAACCAAAAACAAATAATTATGATAAATCACATTATTTCGTTCATTCAGAAAATAGAATCGGATAACGATGTCTTTGAGTTTTCAAAAGATCGGTATCTGATTCGAATGCGTGCCGAAATCAACCTAGAAACCCTTGAGGGAGGTAACCTGGAGATGTTGGGGAATTGGACGAAAAAGAATGGAATCGTGGCAGCACCGGGGAAGGACATACAGCCCGCTAAGAGGTACTTTCGTGTTGGAACTGCCGAGGTAATCGATAACTCTCATTGGCGATAACAAACTTTAATTATTTATGTCGCGCCGTGCAATAAGTCGAGTTTATCGCACGCTGCGCTTCGCGCAGCCTGCTCAAAACTCGACTTCTGCACGACTTGACATAAATAGTAGATTACACACCTTGGCCAGTAAATAAGAAAGCCTCAGATCACATGTTTGTTGACCTCGGCTTCGCCTCGGCCGACAATTACATGTGATCTGAGACATTCCTTACTTTACTGGCCAAGGTGTGTATACTATTTTTCTGCTCGACGTAGCCGGAAAGTGGCAACTTCGTTTAGCGCAGCGGCCAGGAAGTTGACGCTTTCCGGCCGGAGGGCAGAAAATATTATAGAGCACTTGGTAATAAATTTCGGTTTCAACGAATGTGTAGTTTACAGGCCGAGCCGAAGGCGAGGTCTGTACACACATTCGTTGAAAACGAAATTTGTGTCCTTGTACTCTAATGTACTATTATTTACTTTAAATGAAATAGATGGATTTATCCATCAAATAGCTTGTTTCGAAGCTTCCAATTACAACGTAAACTTGATTTCGATTTGCGTTTTCATTCACATCAAATATGTAGTTTTTTCTGAAGACCTTTTTAGTTGGAAATGAAATGATTGTTTTCATGGCAGAAAGAACGAATTTGAAAGAAATTGGTCATGGGGTCCTGATCCAGAGAATTTATTTGGAACGAATAATTAGTTGTTTTATATCGTTGAGATATTTCTGTTGTAATAAACGCATGAATCAATCAATTTCCGATAAAAGTAATGTTGAGATAAATAAGAGAATTTTGAATGATGAGATTTATTTTATTCAAGTACATCATTCCTCTGGGTGTAGGCATTACCCTGGACAACAAAGAAAAAGGATCCCGTTACTGGTGAAATAATGAAAGACAAGGATGGAAAGATCATCTGGGAAGGCTACTGCATCGACTTTATCCAGAAGCTATCGGAAAAAATGAATTTCGATTATGACCTAGTGATTCCAGAGGATAATTCGTTCGGTCACAAACTGCCAAGTGGAAAATGGAATGGACTTGTTGGAGATCTGTCGCGAGGCGTAAGTAACTGGAATTCACTCGAAATTCACGAACACACGGCGATGACTGTACACGGAGAGAAATATTCAAGAAAAATTACGGAACATTTCACGTAATCCGCAAGCGAGAATCGTTTTCAGTGAATTTCTATAGGAATATAAGAGAATAAATCTGAAACGTTCAGTAAATTTTCGGGTCTGTCACCGAAAAAATACGAAAAAGTCACGTAATTTTTCTGGAAGTTGTAAAATCTAACAGAAACTTCAAGACTTATTGTGCCTCAGAACATGAAAATTCTTGGATGTTTAAGAATTTTTACGAAGAGTTCGGGAAAAATTACGGAATGTGTTGTTAAAATCTCCCCCTCACGGTGACTCATGGCTAGCCGTGAGGCGTCGGACGGATGAGTAATTTTTACGGAACAGATCGTAGAATTTACGTGACGATTGACACTTTTTATTGAATTTTACTTCGCTCCCAGATTACGTTTCGAAACGTAATTTTTACGTCTTTTTTCTGGTAATTTTTATTGAATATTTCTCTGTGTGTACATCCTTAAATTTGAGGACACAATCGTCTATAAAAATGGGGACAAAAGGTTTTCAATTTCAGACACCAGTGTTTTAGTGCACCTTTGACTCGGCCTTGTTTAATTTTCTTTCTGCTCAATAAACAAATCGAGTGGATATTTGCATAGAACGGGTGCTTAACTATAGCCATAGATAATCGATACAATAAGTTTTTCCAGCCGCGAAATGGATAATTGTATACAATTAACGAGCCATTTGCCTTCAATTTCAAAGTATTGAGCCTTCGCATTATCGACTAAGTGATTTGAAAAATTAATTTAATACACTGCCAGAGCCACGTCAACATTTTTATGCACTTGAGTGAATACTCAGGTTTTCCCCCAATCATTGTCGTACACCGCGCCATCTCATGATCTCCTAGTAGTGTTCTACTCAAGTTTATGTCACGTCTTGTCATTTTACGAGGCTGTCTAGCACTTTAACGATAACATCTCGCTACTCCAGGCGGTCGCATGAGTTTTATGAACATAGGGTGAACAGGCCAATTGCTAAGGGAAATTAAAAACGTTAAGGGGAAACGGAACCCCTGCGTTTATATGAATCTTTAGAATTGTGTTTTCTCCCGCAATTATTATTTTTCATTCATTAAACTACTTCATTGACTCAACAATGCGATAATCGAGTCGATAAAGTAATTTCATAGATAGAGATTAATAATTGTAGGAGAAAACACAATTCTAAGATTTGATGTAGACAAAGGGGTTCCGTCTCCTCTTAAGGGAAATTCAAGTTTCGTGGTAAAATCTAAAATAATCACCTAAATGGCGATATGATGGCTTCCATACCTTTAGGGATGTTTTAATTACCAGAAAAAAATGATTTGAAGTGAAAATACTAAGACATAGAATAATTAAATTAAGAAATAGTTCAATGCAGCTGAAATCGCGAATTTGTGGACGACATTTCCAGGTAATTCGAGAAGTTTCGTGAAATTTCGAAAAACTTCAAGGAGTTTCCAGAAAATTCGAGGGAGTGCAAGTTTTTTTATTTATTCAATCTCGATCAATTGAAAAAATAATTGATCACATGATTATACACGAGTAATATTATTGAAAGGTGAAATAATTAGTACAATTTTCATTTTATGTTATGGAATATTCAATGCAAGTTAACATTGTCCAGAAATTAACCCCCGTTCAGAAATCGACCTGTTTATTCCAATATAGTCATATTGGAATACTGATTGATCATTGAGGCTTCTTTTGTAGAACTTTAGATTTCAAAGTACATTATTTCGGAATTTATATCATGATTTCCCATAATGTACGCTGAGAAGAAGTTTCCGGATGGAAATTAGCCTGTGGTTTCAACACAATGGCACAAAGGAATTGCTAGCCTGAAATGAGGGATTTCTTTTC
Organism: Diachasma alloeum; assembly: GCF_001412515.2. Lineage (NCBI taxonomy): Eukaryota > Metazoa > Arthropoda > Insecta > Hymenoptera > Braconidae > Diachasma > Diachasma alloeum. The sequence goes on along the minus strand of NW_021683643.1, from coordinate 460,394 downwards.
GAAATTTCAGATGACCCTGTCTCATTCATGTTGTCCTGGTTTGGTGCACGGTAAAACTAAGAATTTCAGAGTACAATTGTGACCTAGAATGTACTAAAGTTCAGTCGTTGAATTCTAATGTGATTTGGTGTGATCTTGAAAGTTTCATTACTTTTATAATTTAAATGGTTTTAATTTTCGTATTTTTCAAACAAATTGAGTCTGAAAATTTTGGAAAAATTCATATCTAATTGGGGTAATTCAAATTACATTTTGGATCATGTTAGTAGTTTTTCTAAGCATTCTCTTTTCGTAAATTAATAATTAAATTAGGTTTTATCAACCATTATTAATACATTCTTTAATTTGAGGACACCTTCCTTTCCTTAAATCCTTCGTTTTCGTTTTTCCTTTTCCTTTTTCAATCTTTAAAAGGAATAAATAAATAATGGAACTTCCTTAAATTGATAATTTTTTTCTCAACATTCGATGGGACACAATTAGATATTAATCTTTATTTGTAGCCAAAGTGTCCCAAATTATTAATTTTGATTTGATAGTGAGGTATCGTAAATTTCAGATTACCCCACTGCTTTCATGTTCTCCTGGTTTTGTGCACGGTAAAACTGAGAATTTCAGAGTACAATTGAGACCTAAAATGTACTGAAGTTCAGTCGTTGAATTTTAAATGTGAATTAGTACGATCTCGAAATTACTCATTATTTCAAGATTTAAGTGGTTTTAATTTTCGCATTTTCCAAACAAATCGAGTCTGAAAATTTGGTAAAAATTCATATCTATTTGGGATAATTCAAATTTCATTTTGGAGCATATTAGTACTTTTTCTAAACATTCTCTTTTCATAAATTAATAATGGAACTCCCTTAAGAAACGCCCGGTCATTTTCTATTAGGGCCATCGAATTTATATTTTTTTTTTCAACATTCGATAGGAAAAATTAAATTTTTATTTTTATTCGCAACCAAAGCATCCCAAATTATTGATTTTGATTTGATAGCGCGATATCGTAAATTTCAGGTTGCCCCACTGCTTTCATGTTCTCCTGGTTTCATGCACGGTAAAACTAAGAATTTCAGAGTACACTTGTGACCTAAATTACTCAAGTTCAGCGTTGAAATTACTCATTACTCTTATCATTCGAATGTTTCCAGTCTTCGCATTTTCCAAATAAATCGAGTCAGAAAATTTTTAAAAAAATCCTATCCAATTGGCACCGTTCAAATTACATTCTGAAACATATTCGTATATCTTCGGAACATTCTGTTTTCATCAATAAATAATGGAACTCTATAAGGGCGACCAGTAGGATAGGATTATCGAACTCGAAATGAAGTGTTTTGATAATGGAATATCGTCAATTTCAGATTGCCCCATCTCTTTCATATTCTCCTGCTTCGTCCCACGGTAAAGTTTGGAATTTTACAATACCGTCTTGTAATTTCAAGTTACAATTGTAGTCTAAATTCACTGAACTAGGAATGGAAGATTTTTCCCATGAGCAATCGTGGATTCAGACCTGATTTTCATTGTCTCTCATGCGCTCCTGGTATTATGCACGGGAAAGAGACCAACTTTACGATGCCGTCTGGTACATTTAAAATACACTCTAGGGGAAACAGGCCAATATGTAGACGGTTCGGAAAAAATCATTTGAATTATTGATATTCCGAGGAAAAAATAAAATTATCGCCCGCGTAAACATGACTGATTTACTAATTAAAATTATTATTTAAAATTGAAATAATCAGTACAATTTTCATTACATTATCTAGGGCAGAACGAGGCAATATGGAAACTCATGGCAATTATGACCCTTAAGTGTTCATAACTCAGAGAAAAATCCATTAATTGAATTCAGTTCATGAATTGATTTTTTGACTGATCATTCGGGAATCGAAATTCATGAGCTTCCGAGATACTGTAGCGTTCTCATGGTCTCCCGGTACGATGCACGGGAAAGAGAAGGATCGTATAGGGCCGTATTGTAATATGAATGCACGAGTTGCGATGAGCTCACTCGACTCAAAGTGGAGCCGAATTCCATGCTCCCTTCATGTTCTCCCGGTATGGTACACGGGAAAAGACGGATTCTACAAGACCGTCTTATAAGTCAGTAGCGAAGTGGTAAAACGGTTCAAGTCAATTTTGACTATTGGCCAGTTTTCAATGAATATCTCGGAATCTAAGGAAAATAGCAAATTTTTTGTTATATACTTTTTTGTAGAGCCGATTGAGGGCTACAACAAACGTAATTACGAAAATTTCGCTATCTCTCTTCTATTCAGAAATATTCCTCAAAAACTCAACTGGGAGATGAATCGACTTAAACCGCTGTACCACTTCGCTACTGAATTTCAACAGTGAATATCGGGACGGAAGGGTAAACAGATCAATTTCTCGACGATTTCAATTTGCGTTGCATATTCTATAACTAAAATGAAAATTGTACTGATTATTTCACGTTTCAATAATATTACTCGTGTGAAATCATGTGATCATTTGTTTTTTCTATTAATGGGCATTTAATAAGTAGAAAAAAAAATATGGCCCAGTCGTCGAGAAATTAGGGGTTTGGGCTGCATTATTTTCACTTCAAATAATTTTTTTCTACTAATTAAAACATTCTTGAAGCTGTGGAAGCCATCATATTTCCATTTAAGTGATTATCTTAGATCCCATGACGAAAAGATTTCATAGAAAATTCCAGCGCTTTCTCTGAGACATTCTATTCAATTTCTATTGGGATTCCATATAACTCATTCGATTTTGTGATTATTTCTGTGAAAATTCTCGACCAAGAATTTCCCAAGTTGTTCTTTCTTGGATTTTATTATGAGAAAAATCTCAATCTATTGACTTTTTTACGAAATATCTCAAAACAAAATTCCGGGATAAAGTTGCACGATTTTCTACAGAATTGGAGCAAAACCCAAAAACAAATACAATTTGTTATTAGAATTCCGATAGAATGTCCTAAAGATTTCTCCTTGAAAACCCTAGATGTTTCCATTAAATTTTGTCACACGTTCTCATAAATTTCTGATCCACCCGATCTGTCTCATGCTCTCCTGGTACAGAACACGGGAAAGAGGAGTTTTACACGACTGTCTTGACGGTATGATCCCCTCGCTAATCTCAAAACCAGAGATTCTTACCCTGAGAAATCATAAATTTCGAGACTACGCAGTCTCGCATGCTCTCCCGATAGCCCGCACGGTAAAAAGAAGAATTTACAAGACCGTCTTGTGACTTTGGGGCACGATCAGACACTAAATTCACGCAGAACTTGGAATCAAGAATTTCTGGGGAGAGAATTGTCAATAACGAATTGCGGACTCTTGATGCCTGCATTGGATACGGCAATTCCTTATCAAATAATTCATCATTGATAACATCAGTGTCCAGTAGATGGACGTTTGTTTTTTAGCAATTGAAAAAACAAAATTGTTTAAAAAAACCGCCATTCATGGGATTCAAATTGCAACAGTTAGTGAAAATTCAAAGCAACAATTCACAGTTCAGCATTTTTTTGCGTAATTTCCTATCCAAAAGTAGCTCGTCCATCTACAGGGCAGTGTCCATCTACTGGATAGCTTACCCTACTTTCAACATTTTTGCATCACAAAATATTTTAAATTTTTAATTTTGAGGTCCCAATAAAATTGTTAACATAAGATGAACTTGCGCCTGAAATTACGAGAGCATTTACCCAAAGAGAGATAGGATTTTCAAATTAAATTCAATAAACGCAGATTTTTCTGGCACAATGCTTCCCCCACAGATATCTCCCGATGAAAACATGTTCGACACTCGATCAATATCACAAGAAAGCACTCGCCGCAAAAAAATCCTACCGCGCCCCTGTCCTGCTCCCCTAATACCGCGCACGGAAAAATAAGAATTTTACAAGACCCTCATCTAATATCTGTGAACAAACGTCCCCGGAATCCACTAAACTCACAGTAAAATAGTATACATAAGGAAATATTATGAGTTCCTCACCATCTCCCCCGAATTATCCCCTCCTGATACATTTTGAAACGTCTGACCAAATCTAGTACATTCTCCCAACAGAATCCCACCGTTGAAAAAAAAAACTCCCCGATATCCAGAGCGCTGTTCTCTGCTCCCACTGGCCTCTCGTGTTTCCTGATCTCCGGATGAAAATGAAAGCAAGTTTGATCGAACTCTACCAATTCTACCAGACAGTTGCCGAATTCACCAGGCAGAAATAGGATTGTTGGGTGTTTTATAGTCGTGTCCCAGAAGGAATATATGTTCCAGTGGGAATAGCTATATTTTCAAACTTAGGTGAAAATAGATGTGAAGTATATGCAATTAATCCAATGGGATTTAATGCATTTTTTGTATTTTGTGGTGCGATTTGCGTAGACCCATTCATATGAGATTTGGCGATTTTGTGATATCATTTTCATGAGCAGTTAAGGGTAATGAAAGAATTACGTTTGTTCGGTTTTCTTTGAATTTTTATAGTGTATTTATTTAGATATGAGTGCGTAAATACTATTTTGTGTTACCTACCTCAAAAGTGCACTTTTCGAAACGGTTTAGTGTGCGTAAAGCGGTTGTTTTCCGCACGGCACTTAACGCGCGCTCTTGAACTTTACGCACAAGTGATGAAAATGCTTATTTTTATTTGACAACATTTTAAAGTATTTTCATGAAAAAGTCGGGGAAAAATAGTACATTATGTCGTTGGCAATAGAAGTATTATAAGTATTATAAATATAATTTTTATGCAGTTCAATACATTTTTTTTGGCTCATGACAACTTTTCTACCAGTTCTGAAAAATCTGAAATCTGAAAAATTCATGAAAATCACAAAAAAAACAAATTGGTTGAGGGAAGTCTCCAATAAATTTGCAAATATGAAAAAAATTGGTGATGCAATTGAGAACGATTCCCTCACATCGTATTTTTTTAATTCATCTGAGCGAATTTTCCACTTTCTACGCAGAGAAAAAAAGTATCTAGCTTCCGGAGACAAGAAGTACTAAATTCCAGTGAAATTTCTCAGTGATTTTAACTGAAAATCCAGTATTTTGAGTTCTTAAAATAAGCACCGTCGAGTGCTGCAACGAAGAAGTCTGGGGTGTTTAAAATAAAAATCTTAAGGTTTTCAAATTGGCATCCTTGTCTCTTCAAATTATCTTCATTAATTCTGGTGTTCCTTCTCTGTGTATATTTTGAGATATATTCAATGAACTTTATCATTTATTTATATGTTTTTAACGAAATTCCCACGAAATTCACATTGTGAATTTTTTTCACTGTTGGAAAAAAATTATGAGATTTCAGGCTTCACTGAAAATGAAATGAAATTCCAAATTTTTCAGCAGCATTGAGATAAGAATTCCTTTCATTGAATTAGAATTTTCCCTAAAATCGTGAATATTCAGTGTCAAAATCCGGTGAGTTTTCAATTAATTGGAAATTCAAGAATATATTAGGTGCATAACTTAATCTTTCCCTTTTTTTTCATCGAGTGCAGTGTCTTATTTAAAATTCGAATATTTATGCGCCCGTTGGCGATTTTGAAGAGTGGAAATTTTCCTAATTTCTCCTCATTTCCAGGGGATAATTGATCTGAAATTTACAGTTCTCATTGATTTTTCCACGAAATTCGTCAAATGTCTTGAAATTTCAGTACAACTGAAACATTATAAAAATTTCCAAAAACCGTATCGAAAATTTCAGCCAAAAATGTCAACAGTATAAGAGAAAAAGTCAGTTTATGTGTTTCAATGCTATGGTACTCTCAATCTTTCTCGCTCCGTGTGGGTGTGCATATTGACATACATTTGCATAATATTTGTTCGCGTAATGCCCGCATATATAACTTTCTATACTCGATGCTACCTTGTTACAAATAACGACGAAGTTCATTAGTTGTATGACATCAATCGAGTCATCAGATCATGGAGTTGTTCCTCTCCACAGGAGACTGACATTGCCATTGGTGCTCTAACGATGACCTCCGAGCGAGAGGAGGTCATAGACTTCGTTGCCCCTTACTTCGAGCAGTCTGGGATTCTCATAGTAATGAGGAAACCTGTGAGGGAGACATCTCTCTTCAAATTCATGACTGTTCTGAGGGTCGAGGTATGGCTGAGCATCGTGGGGGCTCTCACCCTGACGGCTATTATGATCTGGATATTGGATAAATACTCACCGTACAGTGCCAGGAATAATAAGAGGATTTATCCCTATCCCTGCAGGTGATCTCCATTCATTTAAGGATTATCATGAATGGAATAGTCAATATTGTGGGCTAAAACGGAAGAAATTCATCCATTTATTTTATGACAATGATTTTGTATCCATCTACGGATGCGAAAATTTAATTGAAAGTCAGTGAACTTTTTATGTTTTTTTAAAGTTAATAGTTTTGTCCGGTGAATGATCCTCTTGAGCGTTTTTCCATAGAAATTCTAGGGTATAAATTTTCTATTTTTTCTATCTTTCATTTTCAAAAATCAAGAACAAAATAATCAACATCTGTTGACTTTTTTAAAATCGAAAATATCAACTGAAAAACGCATTGCAAACGTCCTTAATTTCCGAAACACGAATATAGCTATTCAGGACATTTCAGTGGGATTGTGATATAATCAGGAATGGCCATCAATCATAGAATTATTCAATATGAACAGAATTTGCGACTTACATTGATTAAGGTTTAAATATACTTATCGAAATTAAAAAATAGTAAAATGAGTGATAATCTAAATCTTCTATTAAGTAAATAATACTAAATTTCGTACAAGGGATTTTCGATTAACCAAATAATCGTCAATCGTCCTAACTAAATTATTCATTGATGAAATAATTCTGAATTTGAATATTTAAATGTATAATTACTTTAATAATTGAACATTTTTAAAGTGATATTAACAAACTCACTACTTCAAGTTTTAACGGTAATTCTAATTTATGAATACGGCTATACCTGGATAGAATTCCAATCGAATTTAGTAGAGAAAACACTAGATTTTTCTGTTCAATTTTTCATCGAGTCCTGATGCCAAAAATTGAGTTAAATTTTTTTCTATAAAATTGATAACACGTAAAATCGGATAGTATTTTATCCCCAGCAAATATGCATATTTATGCAAATGTTCCGTAATTAGGTAATACTTTAACTTGATTAAAATGATGAATGCATTAGAGAGTTTACCCTGAAGGAGAGCTTCTGGTTCGCCCTGACGTCGTTCACACCCCAAGGGGGTGGCGAGGCCCCTAAAGCCCTCTCCTCGAGAACTCTCGTAGCCGCTTACTGGCTCTTCGTTGTTCTCATGCTCGCCACTTTTACCGCAAATCTAGCGGCCTTTCTCACCGTGGAGAGAATGCAGGTATGACACCTCACGTATCGAGAATGTTGCTTATTCATTCCTCTAATTAAAGACGATAGGTTTATACCTGAGACTGGTTCCGCAAATTTTCGGGAGTATCTCTATTATATTGTTGTGGGATAATGGGAGATCGTTATCGCGCGTGATTTATTAATTGATTCGTTTCAGGCTCAAGTGCAATCACTGGAGCAACTGGCGAGACAGTCGAGAATTAATTACACTGTGGTCGCTAATTCCACTACTCATCAGTATTTTCAGAACATGAAAAACGCGGAGGATAAACTTTATAAGTGAGTAGGCATTCCTTGCGCTCTAAGTGACTTTCCGTGTTGGGGATGTTTATCTATTTTCTAAAAAACGGATTTTTTCATATTCTGTATTATTCCCAGGGCTATTTTAGTCGGTCAAACCTTAGATGTTCTTAAGGTATAAATTACATGAAGAACAGGATGCTATTTTTCGACCTTTCGAATTTTTATACGAGGGAAATAATCAAATAATTAACATGTTTTTTCATGTTCGATGAACACACGGACGAAAAAATTTCATAGAAAAATCTATCGAATTCGTTAGAGAATTCTATTGAATTTCTATTCAACTGTTCTATTAGTTTTTGGCCGATTCTATTGAAATGTTCAATAGAAAATATTCTGTAGGACAAGTTAATAGAATTCAATTTCTCTATATAACTTATTCTATCGAGATATTTTTTGTAGAATTTCCTCGGCTCAAATTTTCCAAGTTTTTTCGTTTGATTTTCTTGATGAGAAGAAAAGAAAAATAGAATGAAGAAAACTTTGAAAATTTGAGTCGAGCAAAGTCTATAGAAAATATATGAAAAGAATAATTTAAATAGAAAAATCGAATTCTGTTGACTTTTTCTATTGAATGTTTTCTATTGAACATGTCAATAGAATCAGCCAAAAACAAATAGAAAGTTTAATGGAAATTCAATAGAATTTTCTAACGAATTCGATAGGTTTTTCTATTAAATTTTTTTGTGCGTGCACACAAAAAATATACCGGAATTGAATACACAAGAAAAAAAAAATTGAGGCACTAAGTGTCAGAACATAAGGGTCAAAACACCTGGAAATGCAATATTCAACATATTTTTTTAATTTTCAGTGTATGGAAAGAAATTACTTTAAATAGTACTAGTGATCAGGTAGAGTATCGAGTCTGGGATTATCCCATAAAGGAGCAATATGGTCATATTCTGCAATCAATTAATACAGTTGGACCAGTGAAAGACTCGAAGGAGGGCTTTCGAAAGGTGAATATCAGTCGTCCAACCGGATCAATTTCCATGGAATTATGATCCCGATCGTAACCTTTCCAGGTGATTGAGAGTGAAAAAGCAGAATTCGCATTCATCCACGACTCGTCAGAGATCAAATACGAGGTGACGAGGAGTTGCAATTTAACCGAAATCGGGGAAGTATTTTCCGAGCAGCCTTACGCAGTGGCTGTGCAGCAGGGGAGTCATCTTCAGGAAGAGATAAGCCGAAAGTAATTGAATTAAGTCCGCTCAAAATTGAAAAAAAAATGTGTTGTTAATAATTATCAAATTGATAAATCATTATTTATTCAATTTTGCGGTGGGTTTTTCGCTCAGAATTCTAGATCTACAGAAAGACAGATACTTTGAGACTCTTTCGGCGACGTATTGGAATGCTTCATTGAAGGGAACATGTTCCGTTGCCGATGAGAATGAAGGAATAACACTGGAGTCATTAGGTAAGATGCAATGAGTGGAAATCGATAAGAATAATTCAGTAGTGTAGTTGTAAGTTCGTAATTTTTTTTCCGTTACCAAAATGTCTGAAGATCTTTTTTGTAGCCGAGAAAATTGGAAATTGGGGTTCAATACGCAATTTTAATTTTTTTTTATGGACACGTATGACAAAATTCTATGGAGAATTCGAATGTTTTCTATGTAGGATTCCCTATCAGGTTTTCCATATTGGATTCTCTACAGGATGTCTGATAGGAGTTCCTATAGGATATCCTATAAGATTTTTAATGGATTTCCTATGAAATTTAGAGTCGCGAGGGTCATATGGGGTCTTATAAGGCTCATATGGAGGTGATATGGAGGTTATAGGAGGCTCATATGGAGGGGTCATATGAGGATCAAATGACCTTCATCTGACCTCCATATAATCCCTATATAACTCCCATGTAACCCCTATATGACCCTTATATGATTTCCATATGACACTTTTAATCCTCTTTGTGACCCTTATGCTCCTAAATTTTATAGAAAATCCTATTGAAAATCTCATGAAATCCTATAAGAAATACAATAGGAAAAACCTGATGAGGAATCCTATAAGATATGCTATAGAAAATCCTATAGAAAATGTTCGAATTCTTCATAGGATTTCCTATAAGATTTTCTATAGCATATTATATAGGATTTCCTATAGGGAGTAATGCTATAGAATGTGCTATAGGGAATCTTATGGGGCGCGCTATAGAAAATCCTATAGAATATGCTATAAAATCTTATAGGATACACTATGGAAAATCCTATATGATGTGCTATAGAAAATCCTATAGGTTACACTATGGAAAATCCTATAGAATATGCTACAGAAAATCCTCTAGAATATGCTGTAGGAAATCCTATAGGATACGTTATAGAAAAGCCTATAGGGTGTGCTATAGGAAATCCTATAGGATAGACTATGGAAAATCCTATAGAATATGCTGTAGGAAATCCTATAGAGTACGCTAGAGAAAAGCCTATAGGATATGCCATAGAAAATCCTATAGAATACACTATGGAAAATCCTATAGAATATGCTGTAGGAAATCCTATAGGATACGTTATAGAAAATCCTATAGGATGTGCTATAGGAAAGCCTATATAATTTTTTCGTACGTGCAGATGAATGAATATTCATCTGTAATATGTGAACAATCAACTTATGTTGTTTTGTTCTCTTCTGCTGCGTTTCACAACTTAAATGTTGAATCGATGATGCATTGAAACTTCACTCCATGAAACATTTACAACAGGTGGTGTTTTTATCGCAACTCTGTTTGGCCTTGCTCTCGCCATGATAACACTGGCAGGTGAAGTGATATATTATCGCAAGAGAAATGCAGCCGAGGGTATCAAATCAAAGGAAGCGAATGGTGAGCACGTGCGAAGCGGTGAGGATAAACTCACAAAGGGAAGACTCGGTTTCAAGCCAGCACCCACAATTGCATTCATTGGAAAGCCTCACACCGGGCCAAGAGCACGAATTTCACACATCTCTGTTTACCCAAAAAATTTTCCATTCAAGGAGTGAATGAGTGGAGAATAAAATCATCAACAAACACATGAAAAATTATCTGTTAAAGTAGCTTTATCGGCTCAGAAATTTCAGGATTACTGAAAACTGGAAGAAACTGCCAGGGAACTCGATTTGTTCCTCAAATCGATAATCGTTTTGGTTTTTCAAAGAAAATTAATGAAAAATTGAAAGACATTCGGAATATTTTGGTTGTAAATAAAGTTTAAAATTCAAATTATTTTTTATCGAAAGTAAAAATTTAATCTATTGTTTGGCACCCAATGAAAAATAATAAAATTTATTTATTTTCTGAATTTAACAGTCGTTTTAGGTCTTCAAAGGGAAATTATTGAGAAACTAAACAATATTTGGAATATTTTTGTTGTAAACAAAGTCGACAACCTATTTTTCTTTCTTAAAACGTCAAAAACGAGAAATTTTTTGCACCTCATGACAAAAATTGACCGTTTGTGAAGCAAATTCCATTAGTGATTCATGGATGAGAAAAAATGTTCGAAAAATACCAATGTATTGTAAAATGTGATTCGAATGATACTCATTAAGCCTGATTGTATCAAATTTCTCTCAGAAAAAAATTGAATTGAAAAATTCGAAAACGGGAAATTTCGGTGATACAGCTACTTCAGTATAAAAAGTCTAAAAATGTTTTATATAAGCTTGAGACCAAAATACATAATATTAAGAATAAAAATATTTACTTCTTCGTGAGCGTCTCATTATCCTGAATTACATGACTCCTCTTTGCCAATAAAAAGGGAAGGAAACCAATAATGCAAGACAGGAGGAAAAACCAACACTTTCCAGGTTTTCGCAATCGATATTTCATTCTTCTTCCGTGTTTGTGATCAGTGGGCGTACTATTTTCGTGTTTTTGTCAACAGAAGTGAAATCGATTTCTCACAAACCGCAAATTGAATTTGTCATTTTATTCTGATTAATTTTGAGTTCACATTCAATGCATTTCATTCTTCACTGTTGAAAATTTTTGTCTGAAATTTCCGGTACACTTTTTCGAAATTTTTATCGAATTTAATTACCACTGAAGTTTCAAGGAATTTTATGATTGAAAATTTAGAATTTCGTGGAAAAATTAAAGAGAACTGTAAATTTCACTTTCATTTTCCAGACAATTCCGGTAACTCTATTCTTGAATTTTCAGAACGGTGACTCTGAATGCGATTTAGGGGGAAAAACATCATGAAATTTCAGATTTCACTGAAAATTCAATGCAGTAGCGAACTGGTAAAACTGATGAAGTCGACTTATCTCCCAGTTGAGTTTTTCACGAATATTTCTGAATTTAAGGGAGATGGCGAAATTTTCATAATAACATTTGTTGTAGCACTTAATCAGCCCTACAAAAAAGGTTATAACAAAAATTTTGCTATCCCCCTTAGATTCCGCGAAATTCATTGAAAACTGGTCAATAGTTAAAATTGACTTGTGCCGTTTTACCACTTCGCTACTGAATGTAATTTGGCGCTGAATATTCATATTAGCTTGGAAATTCAAATAAATTAAGGAATTTTCATCCTTTGGAATTTTGCTGAATTTTCAGTGAAACCTGAAATTTCATAATTTTTCCGCTAAATCGCATTTAGTGTCACTGTCCTAAAAATTAGTAGTCAACTGTTCGTGAAATTTAATTTTTTTCCAACAGTGTTCATATCAGAATAAAATTCAATTTATTGAATTTCGAAAAAAAAATCGCAATTGAGGTCGAAATTATGAGTTAAATCGTTGTACTCCGTAGCGAAACGTTGAAACGCTTCAAGTCGATTTCGACTATTGGTCAGTTTTCAATAAATCTCTCGAAATCTAAGGCAGATAACGAAATTTTTGTTATAACCATGTTTGCAGAGCGAATTGAGAGCTACAAAAAAGATTTATACAAAAATTTCGCTATCTCCCTTAGAATCGGAGATATTTCTCAAAAACTCAGCTAAGAGTCGCCTTAAATCGTTTTACCACTTCGTTGCTGTATTTTTGCTTGCAAAAATCGTAAATGCCACGCAAAATCACAATTTCGAGACAACAATTAACAGATGACGAAAGTCCCCGGGCATTTTATAGTGTTGAATTGTTGATATTGCCGTTCTATATTCCCAAATCCCTACAACAATGACAGGTGCTACACAATAGGCCCATTGATCTCCCTCAAATCTCGCTTTCACTCGCCCATTGTTTCGAATGTTAATTAGAAAGAACAGGTGTGATGAACGTCGATAGAAAATTCCTCTTCCCACCAAAACTCGGTGAATCCAAAACTCCCACAAGAATTTCCAAAGTGAACCAATGAAATCAACACCACTGATTAGACTATGTAATCAACAACACTTGCCTCAACTTTTTCCCGTTCATTTGGCAATTATGCGACCACTGTCCACGATTCGTCGTCGCTTTTACTCGCCACGGAGGGGGACCGACGCCTATTCATACTCTGGAAGTCAATATAAATCACTCCGCAACTTCCGAAGCATTCATTTCATGCTGAAGTGTCTTATCACTCGTTGGAGCGTTAAGTGATCGACTCAAGAGCCGACTCGAACCGTCCAGATGGCTCCTCACAAGGTCAGTGTTCCACTCTTTAAGTAACTCATCCCATCGTAAGGATTTTCATCTCGTCACAACGTTAAAAAATGAGCATTTTGTGTTGCACTCTTTAAGGAAATCATCACAGTCATAAGGGTTTTCATCTCTTCGTCACAATGTTGGAAAGAGGAATAGAATTTCGTGGACACTAGTGGTAATTTTCAGAAGAGTGACATTCAATTCGAATTAGGAGGGCGAGACTTATGCAATTGCAAGTTTCAGGTGGAAATCAAGGGAATTTAAATCGTTTTGAAGCGGAACTTTCCATATATTCACCTGAATTTTCTCAGTTTCTCCGAAGTCTTACTGAATAATTGAACTGAAATTAACAGTTTTCATCGAATCATCAAATCCAAACCCTGATCATTCTACAATGACGTATCAATTGTTTTCCCTTCTCTTGACACATATTCCCTGTATTTTGGTGAAAAGTGTCACATAGCCCCGAATACCGCAAAGTAACTTGGCTTGAATCATAAATTAGTACATCTCGTCATTATTCAGAAAGAAATTTGTCGGGCGAATATGAGCCGCGTAGCGTCCGTAAAGCTGTCTTATGGCCGGAATGACAAAAAAATTATAGGCCTCAAGTCTCATAAAATATGGTTGTGACGAAGGTATAAACCGATTACAAACCGCAGACCTTGACCCCACGCTGTTGCAAAAATTTGGCCGAATTTTCTGGAAAAAGGCCTTAAATTCGATTTAAGTGGAAACAGTCAATGGAAATTCAAGTTTCTCTGAAAATTCAAGTAAAATTTTAATTTTTTAGTGACAGGTAGATGAAAATTCTACAATCTACATGAATTTTCAAGTACAAAGGAATGTCCACTACCAGATTCCCTTGAATTTTCAGGGAATTCCTTGGAAAATGTTGAAATTCCAGCAATTTTGAAGGAATTCTCTGCACGGAGAGAAGAATTCAATAAAAATTACCAAAAAAAACGTAATAATTACGTCTCAAAACGTAATCCGCGAGCGATGTAAAATTCAATAAAAAGTGTGAGTCGGAAACAAAATTTTATGAACCGCCACGTAAATTCTACGATTTTTTCCGTAAAAATTAACCACTCGTCTGATGACTCACCGCTGTGGGGACAACAAGTCGTTCCCTAATTTTTCCCCGATTGAGAAATTTTACGGAATGGAACGTAGAAATAACTCACCAGCTTCATGAAAATTATTGAACTTTCAAGAATTTCTGATTTTGGAGGCATAATAAGTCGGCAAGTTTCTATAAGATTTGACTTCTTCGAGAAAAATTCCATGACAATTTCGTACTTTGTTCGGTGATGAACCTGAAAATTCACTCAAAGTTTCAGATTTCTTCTCTTCCATTCTTGTAAAAATTGCCGGAAAATGATTGCCCATTGCGGATTACATCAATTGTTCCGTAATTTTTACTGAATATTTCTCTCCGTATAAAAAATCGTTGGAATCTGAAATTCAAAGACAGCTTTTTCTGAATTCTCCTCATTTTCCGTTAATTTCCCCGAAATAATTAAACAAAAAAATGAAATTGGACAGAAATCGCTCAAAATTACAGTTCCCATCCAATTTCCCTGAAATTACGATGTTCAATGACAAAATTCCTTGAAATTCCACTGGAAAATTGTTAACAGTACCGAGAATTTAGTGCATTCAGTCTGTCAAAACGCTTCCTTCAATCATTCCACAGATTCCCTGGTGCACGCTAATCCTCGCGCTGGGCCTCACCGACGCGCTCCCGCGCCGCGACCCATCAGGATCTTTCGAAGAGGCCACATCTCTCGGGGAATCCCCTGGATTCAGATTCGGTGATGAGTACTTCACCCCGGAGGCGACCCACCACGCCCCGGAGAAGCATCAAAAGCCAGAGGGCTGCGATAAGGTCGTGAGGGACAGTATGGTCTGCATGGTCTGCAAGGACCCGGAGACCTCCGCCAAGTACGAGCAGTGCTCCTACGTGCCTCACCAATCTGAAAAGTCGTTCAGCCACAAATCGAGTGGAAATACTCCGAGGGACTACGAGAGCTCCCAGTCGTCCCCCCGGGTCGTCCCGTCTTCGCGGAAAGAGAGTCTCGAGAAGAGCGAAGGGAGCGAAGAGGCGGAGGCGTCAAGCCCCTACACCTCCGGCTTCTACAGTTCTAAGGATGACAGCGAAGAGGCTTCATCCAAGAGCCCCTCACTGAGCTTCGACGACGCCTCCGACGAATATGTCTCGAAATCGGAGAGACTTTCGGAGAAAACGCCCAAGTCCAAGTGCCGAGAAGAGAAGAGAGACGACGGAATGACGTGTCAAGTCTGCAAGGATCCTGACACTGGGGGAAATTTCGAGAAATGCGCTTATTCGTATGAACCCAATGACAAGACTTACTCCTACAGCAGATCCAAGAAGTTCGAGACCCCGAGGAAGTCCAGGTCAAAGGAGAAGAAGGGAAAGACACCGAAGAAGGCCATCAGGAGGATTGATGGGAGGGAGGACTCTGAGGACAGAAGCCCCGGGGAGAGCCAAGTGAGCGAGAGGAAAATTGACGACAAGTGTCGGGAGGTCGTCAAGGACTCGATGACCTGCACTGTGTGCACCGATCCCAAGACTGGGAGGAATTCGGAGCAGTGCTCCTATTCTTATGATCCTGCCGATAAACTTTTTACGTACAGTCAGTCGAGGTCGTTCGGGTCCAAGAAGGATCCTGAGAAAGACGAGAAATCGAAGGAGTCTGAGGATTGAGGGGAAGGGAGAAGGGGGAGGGGTTTTCTTGTTGAATTTTTAATTTGTGAAAATTGGAAAATAAAGATTTTTATTCGAATTGTGAGGATGTTTTCTTGGAGAGGATTCTGTATTATCGGTGGTTGATGCGGAGAGTTGGAGAGGTATGCGTTTAAATGTGTAAATAGGTCGAATGTCTTTGAGAGTGGAAGATGTTGGATAGTAGAAAAGGTGGAGGAATGTTATTATCTCGAGATGTGGGGAGGTTAATTAAAAAAGACTGTGATTTCTGCAGTGAATTTTTTCATGGGGGAATGTACGTTTGCAAAAGAGGGTGGAAATTAAAGTTGAATTTAAGATGAATTAAGAATTCAGGTAGTCATCATCAAACTATTGCATTTTATGAATTGAAAAAACGAGGAATGAAGAATATGATTAATTTAATCGATGAAAACATTTAATTGAGAATTTTTTTTAGTTAAATTTTTAACACGTAAAGTAAGTCATTTTGGAAGATGTCAAAAATTCTTCCTCCAGTTGCTGAAATTGCCCAAAAAATGTGATTTACATTCAGAAAAGTTTGAAATGGAAAGATTGAACTAAAAAATTAAAAATGCAATCATTCACCATCAATTGTTTGCATTCATTGAATTAAAAAATGTGTTGATCTCCCAAAATTGAAATAATTCAAATGCAATAGAGCGTCATCTTCGAGAAATCCGCTAACTTCCCTAAATACACTAGAAATTTGAGTCTCCTGGAGTAAAATCCACTGTTCCACATCTGTCGCGGTCGAAAGAGTAAGATTTTTTAAAATAATACCTCATCAAGATTATGTTTGAAAAATCGAAAAATCTAAGAATTAAAAAAAATTAGGGCATAAGGAATACGATTAATGCGACGTATAAGAAAATATAATCTAAAAACCTTTCTTTACAACATTGTTCACACGTGAAAAAATCATTTTAGAAGACGTCAAAAATTCTCCCTCCAGTTGCAAAAATGTGATTTAAATTCAGAAAAGTTAGAAACAAAAATATTGAACTAAAAAAATTAAAAATGCAATCATTCACCATCAATTGTTTGCATTCATTGAATTAAAAAATGTGTTGATCTCCCAAAATTGAAATAATTCAAATGCAATAGAGCGTCATCTTCGAGAAATCCGCTAACTTCCCTAAATACACTAGAAATTTGAGTCTCCTGGAGTAAAATCCACTGTTCCACATCTGCCGCGGTCGAAAGAGTAAGATTTTTTAAAATAATACCTCATCAAGATTATGTTTGAAAAATCGAAAAATCTAAGAATTAAAAAAAATTAGCGAATAAGGAATACGATTAATGCGACGTATAAGAAAATATAATCTAAAAACCTTTCTTTACAAAAATTTTCACACGTGAAAAAATCATTTTAGAAGACGTCAAAAATTTTCCCTCCAGTTGCAAAAATGTGATTTAAATTCAGAAAAGTTAGAAACAAAAATATTGAACTAAAAGAATTAAAAATGCAATCATTCACCATCAATTGTTTGCATTCATTGAACTAAAAACTGTTTTGATCTCCCAAAATTGAAATAATTCAAATGCAATAGAGCGTCATCTTCAAGAACTCCGCCAGCTTCCCCCAAATACCCTAGAAGTTTTAGTCTCCTGGAGTAAAATCCACTGTGTCCGGAAGCGTACAATTTAAAAAAATACCTCCTCATCAATGCTAGCCTTCCATCATCAGCCCTCTATAACAATAGCCAATGCGAAGAAAACTGCGTGGCTGGGGTCCACGCAAACTCACCTCCCTGAATCCTTTTCGTACGTGTGTTGTTGCACAGCTCATAGCTGTTTCTCTGGGCCGGCAGCGAGTCATCGTCAGTTGCGACGGACGCGCCTCAGTGTCGGCATCGTTGTATGCCAGTTACTGACTAAAGACCGAAGGACTGATAATTAAGAATAAAAAAGATAAGTACGTAAAAACAATCAGTTCTCCGAGGATTTTTCGATCGATTCTAGGATAACATCATGAGCTCAGCAACATTTGCCGGGTAAGAGACCCCCATTTTTACCTCTCCCGAGTTTATAGTCATCTGAACTTCAGTTAATGAAGTTTATCGCTGAATGAAATTGAAGAAATTGCGAGAAGAATTGATTGAGTGTCCGCTAACATTTGAATATTTCCTCCATTCTAATGATTACTCACACGTCATTATTTCTGTCCTTGAATTTCGGTAAAACCCTCACTTGTTGCTCACCTTATAGAGCCCACATGACCCAAATAAATTTCAATACTATTTCGGTCAGTGGCTCGTGCATCTACTAATCCACAAAATCACTGAACATTCAATTCTCAGGCACTGAATCCCATTCGATAGTCCCTGTCCTTCGATCTCTCTGTGTCAATGACCTTTGGCGAAATTTCACCGAATGTCTGGGTGATACCAAACATATATCGAAAATTGTTCATTGCCACGTGCCTTGCTCGCCTGGTCCCTGGCGAGAATCGCGATATTTTTAAACAAGTTAAAAGTGCTTTCGCCCGTTTACCCCCGTGAAAAATCACCTCTTACGTGTTGATTTTTGCTATCGTCAGGCTCTTTACATTTCAACCGAGATGTTGAGTAGAATAAGCATAAATTGGTGGAGGAACTGGGCGAAAAATCCCTCCATTCGTGAAGACTGCCCGTGTAATTGGTGGATCAACAGTCGCACACGGACAAGAGACTGAATGTCTAAAAATAATATAATCGGAAGCATTTTATACGGGTGTGCTTACGGTGCGGGTCAGCAGTCGCTAAAATTAGTTGCGCTTCGTGTATCTACCTAAATACATTTCTATGCTATAGAGCTAACGTTGGCAGAGATCCCGCGGGGAATGAAGCTAACTCCATGAGCTTTCTTGCATGAGGGAAGTATTTACAATTTTCTTCGGGTGCACTGAGAAAAACAAAGTTTTTTTAGAAGTACGACTTTACTTGTTGTGAAGCCCCAAGAAACTTGGGGCTTGAACATTTTCAGGAGCAAAATATCTTGCACTGTTGAAAAAAAAAATTGAATTCCATGGACAGTTGATTAATTTTTTTCAGGACAGTGGCACTGAATGCTGTTTAGGGGGAAAAAATCGTGACATTTCAGGTTTCACTGAAAATTCAATAAAATTTTAGAATTTTAAACAGCATAACGACGAGAATTCCTCAATTTATTTGAATTTCGAATCTAATATGAATATTCAGTGGCGAATTACATTGAATTTTCAGTGAAATCTGAAACTTCATGATTTTTTCCTCCTAAATCAAGGTACAATTCTTGATTAATTCGAGGATCAGGGGAGATTTTTTTGTATTTTTTGGGTCACGATTTCGATAATTATGAATTTTTTTGATAATTAGGGGGTTTAGCGAAAATTTTTATGAAACTTCTTGGTTGGACATTTTTCTTGAGAGAAAGGGGAAGGGAGTGAAAAAAGGGGGG